>NC_092802.1:36153363-36200847 GCF_918797505.1 Bemisia tabaci | reverse complement strand
CAGAAGAATCAATAGTCAAATCGCAAATTCCTCACACATGCAACATCTTCATTATCTCAAAACGTCCCCGTTTTTTTGCATCTTATTATTTTTGTATCTTGCAGCAGCCCTTCTCCAAATTAAGTTTTTATTTCACCACGAATGTTTGCCTAATTAAGTTGTTCCTTCACTTTTGTGGCACCATATCGTGTTTCTCGCAAACTTTTACATAAGAATCAATCGTCAAAGCGCAAATTCCTCACACATGCAACATCTCCGTTCGCCTCTTTCGCAGACTCACACAAAATTCGGTTACAGAACTTTGGAGGCACCCTTTGTGGAGCCTCGTTGCACAAAGCTCTTTGTATGCGGATGATGAATCGAAGATGGAGCTCGTTGAATCCTCGGCGGTATCTGTGGAGCATGGAGCGTATGACTCTATACGAGCGTCGCCGGGACCCGGAGAGTGGTTCCGAGAGGCGTAGGCGTGGTGCCGGAGCTTTTGGCGGCAAGTTGACCCGATGCCTGAGACAGGAGAGCGGCATCGGGAATCAGGCCCACCTTCGATGCAGCCATCCATCATTGACGGTCCCCTCCGCTCAGCTCCGCTCCCATGGATCCATGATCCGTCAAACTCCACATTTTTCAGTCGACTTCGCCGCGGTTGTGCTCGCCGTATCCTAGCAAGCACCAATGGCGTGGCGCACTTTGCGATATATCAATTGATCTGCCGTTTAAATCTACGGAAAATTATCGATTAACAGGGTGTTCGCAACGAACACCTTAATAATCGATTCTTTACCATAGCTAGTGTTCGAAACTCATCTTTGAGTTTTAGGAGCCATGTGGCGCATCAAGCCCGATTTTTAGGCGCCATTGAAGATTTTTTAGGGGCCACATTGACTTTTTGACTATATATTATGGCGCATTTAGTGAAAAGTTAGACGCAAGATATTTTCGTAACAGAACTAGTAAGGAGCTGTAACTTGGGGAAGACAAAAGCACTAAGAATGAAATCGTGAAGAATAGAAAAAGCAAGCTTTCACTTGTGGTGCTGAAAATTCTAAGTTTTTTCAATTCAAATAGATTTGTTTTTTCTTTCTTTATGTGACTTTCAGTGAAAATCCAGATTTTTAGGGGCCACGTTGGCGCAGAGCTTTCATTTTTTAGGCGCCATGGCCGATTTTTTAGGCGCATTTGGCGCGTTGGCGCCTGTGAGTTTCAAACACTGACCATAGCTTTCAATGGGGAAATATCTAAAATCGATCATTCACGCCTCGCCTCTAGCAAGCACCCGCACCCCGGATCCTTCCCAACCTTTTTCAGTGGGCTTTCAATTTTGTCGTATCGCCGAAGAGAGCAGTAACTACAAATATAAAGTTTGAAGGAACTGGACCTGGCACTTACTGCTGTCTCGCTTGAAACTAGGTCATTTTTTGCAGGATAACGGCTTTCTTATAAGTCTCGTTTTCATATATTTAAGATGAAATTTGCTGTTTTAGCTAAGTGATTATAGTGATTTCATCTATAAGAAAATGGACGAATTTGGAAGGAAACTCGATTTCGAAAATTTGACACTTCGTCACCTTGCCTTCTCACCGGCCGAAGTATCACAGGCGCCATGCGACGTTAAAAAATTTCCGGTGCCATTTTGTTTTTTTACAGAGAAATTGTTGGTTGAATCTGTTTGAACATTTCACTGAATTCTATCGGCAGCACGAGGAACATTCAGTGAAATTTTCGGACAGCTTCGTTAAAAATTTCTCTGTAAAAGAGTAAAACGGCGGCGGAAATTTTTAAACGTCGCATGACACTTGAGATACTTTGGCCGCACGGAGAAAAAAACCTCGTGCGGGGGACCCGAAGTTTACGTCATATGCATCTCTGAAGTTTTCGGATTGAGCATCTGAACACTTTAGGTCTAGTTGTCGAGGTTCGGATCACACATCTGAAACTCCAGTTCTTACATCTGAAGTACTTCAGATGCGAGAATCGAAGTTTTTCGGATGTGAGAACCGAAGTTGTTCGGATAAGGAAAAACGAAGTACTTCAGATGTAAGAACTGAAGCTTCAGATGTGTGATCCAAACCTCAGCAGCTGGACCTAAAGTGTTCAGATGCTCAATCCGAAAACTTCAGAGATCCATATGACCTAAACTTCGGGTCCCACGCACGAAGTTTTTTTTTCTCCGTGGCGGAAGGTGACGACTTCCTGTTCTCTTCGCCATCGCGGCAGTCTAGTGGTCCATCCCGGGAACCTTCCTGTTCGAAGCATTCAGCTTTCCCGGGAAATTCAATGCGTAACGCGACATGATAGAGCGCCGAACCGGGCGGCAACGGTGGAATATTTGACAGGTGACAAATCAATGGCGGGAAGTGGAGCGATAGACGATGAGCCATCGGTGATCACCCGGGTCGATCCACCGTTACGCCCTCACATTTCTGTCATTGCGCAGCGCCGGAGCCGCCACGTTCCCGGGTCCCGATAACCCGCCTCGGTTTTTGATTGATAAGAGCGGCCCATTGTCTCGCTCCACTGCTCCCGAATTCCCGAGATCCCGGCTCCGCTCCAGGCATCCAGGCTCTGGCAGGCGCGGCGGCATTCTACCGTGCTTAGGAAAAACGCCGTATGAGCCTTCAGGCGTTGCCATATTTCCTTTAGTAGCCCACAAATTTACTGCACTGATAAAAAATCTCGATGTATTTACTAAGAAAAGGGTAAAATTACCAAGAATTCAGGGTTCTATTTGATCCCAGTTTTTTCTTGGTAAAACAACCATTTATGGAATTGGTAATTTTACCGAGAAATCTCGATAAAATTATTGAACTTTCTCGGTAATTTTACTGGATCTTGGTAAAAACGCCAATATTTTTTATCGACTGCGGTAGAATTACCGAGATAAAATGGCAAAGTTACCGGGAATTGATTACCAATAAAAGTGGTATTCTTACCTGAAAAAAAACCAGTAAAAATACCGGTTTTTAGGTAAGCTTGCCAGTCTATCTTGGTAAAATTACCAATAATTGGTAAAAAAAAAGTGAGATGGTAAAGATACCAACGGACCTTGGTAAAAACGCCGAGAATTTTTTTTCAGTGTTCTTCTTCCAATTTTTCAGAAAATTTTGTGCACAATTAAATCTAAAATATCGGAAAATTCTAAGGGAAAATGTCTCGTCCGGAGACCCTAACGATACGTAATTAGTAGCTGAAAAGAATGGATCAGAGGCATTTAACATTAAGTCCGGTATAAGTTTATTTTTAATATTAATGAGTCATTTGACATTCATTTTGCAATAATTTGGAACTACAATTTCTGGCTCATCCATAAAAATACTTATGTTCATAGGGAAACTAATTGTTCGTACGCTGCTTCTAAGCTGAGCCAGAGATTTTTCCCATTTTCAGGCTTGAATTTTGGAAACATTTTGAGATAAATTTGGTGCTTGCGCCGGTATTGCATGTTTAGCAAGCAGTAAGTCAGGAGTGCTGAACTCAAGAAACATTGATGTCTCACTCCGTTTTTTTGTTGAATTCACAGATTTTTTATGAATTCTACGCAAGTTCTCCTTCATTTATGGGGTAGGCAAATTTTGCCTACTTCAAAGTTGGAATAGTTTCATCACGTTTTCCACCCTATCTGGCTTATCTACCCTGGCGTTAAAGTCTCTAAGCCAGTGGTTTTCCATCATGTTTGCGGATATGCAATTTTATCTGCTCGGAAGGCCAAATAGTTGTATCACGTGTTACGCTCTAACATTTCTACCTCTGCGTTAAAGTCTCTGAGTTAACGAGAAAGAGACCTAGTACTCCTTCATGTTTGCGGCTGTGCAATTTTACCTACTCTGAAGGAGATAAAGTTGTATCATGTGCTATACGCCCCCGAACTTCTTCGTTTTTTCACGAAATTTTCCACGCGAGAAGCTCGACCCTGCAAAGAGTCCTTGCCAAGGCCTAATTTAAAGGTGTTGTATAGATACCAGAGCTCAGAGAGAAAGTACAAAGACAGTGGCAACTTTCTCGGCGATTTGACGTCACTGAGTACACCTATTTGTATGATTGAAAATATTTTGGAAATGGTAAACCTGTGTAAATGCAATTATAAAACTAAAATTTCTGTAAAGTTAATTTATCACCGGAAATGTTGGGAAAAGTGCCTAGATAACACACCCTAGCTGATTTTCTTCTGTGCCTCGTGACGTCGGTGGGCACAAATTCCTCAACTCACCCTCATCTCTCATTTTTCTCAAGAACCACACTGGAAAAAAAAAAAAAAAACACGTTGGATCTAGAATCCAGACTCTTGAAAACATCGACAAGAAAAAGGACTCTTGATTCGATCAAATTTAAGCTTAAATCAAAAGGAAATCCGCTCAAATTAAGAGGCTGGGTTCTTGATTTAAGCTTGAATCCGATTGAATCAAGAGTATTTTTTCTTGTCGATGTTTTCAAGAGTCTGGACAATAGATCCAATGTGTTTTTTTTCCAGTGCAGAGTTGACCGTGTAATGATCGTTCCCTCTTACCTTCGATGCTTTTCTGAGCAGCTTTACATAAAAACCTATACCTTCCTTCCGTCCCTCATAAAAACTTGTGTATAACTTACTCAAAGTCCAAAATCCCGCCTGTCACTGGCCCAATGGCATTTTCACAACGCAATTTGAGAGTTTCTCACCTAAAACAAACAAGAAGAAATCAAATTATACAAATTGCATTTTTTTCCAAAAAATAATTATAAAAGTGAAAAAAATAACCCTGGCCCCGCGTATACTTATTTTTCAAAAAATTTGGCACTAGCTAAAAACAGAGGTGTTGAGCCACAAGTCAACGACCCTCCCAAAGGTGCGCATTTAAAAAAAATACAGAAGAAAGTATGTGTCGTTAATAAAATCGAATTTTCTTGAGCCAGCGCTTTTTCCACTCAAGAAGCCAAAGCTGTAATGACGGTCATTCTATCATCGAATTCAATTATCCACAAACCGAGGCAGACGAATGAGTTATCTGACAAGTTGACCGAGAGCCCGTGACATGGAAATGCTTTCCGGACGATCGACGAGAAAACTGCCGCGCTAAGGAAGAACGCCGTATGAACATTCGAGAGATGCCAAATTTCCTTCGATAAAATGTTCATTTTTGAGGAAAGTCGTCAATATTTGTTCTTTAAATTTTCAGAATCTTTAGGTGAAATTGCGAGCAAAATTATCCAAAAAAATGGAAGAAAAATATTCATGACTTTACCAGGAAATTCGTGTTTTATCGAAGGCAATTTGGCAACGTCAGAAGGTTCGTACGGCGTTTTACCATAGCACGGCAGAAAAACAGTCAGGAGCGGTTTTTCTGATGTTTGGCTCAGAATCGTCGCGGTTTGCTTACTTTTATTTGAATTGTGAAGCCATAAACTTATCGAGGCAGCCTTAAATCATGAGCCTTTGGGGTCATTTCTGTCCGGTAAAATGATGGTTTGTCAATTTATAAAAGTTAGGATCATTTGATTCTCGACTGCTACCGGAAATTTCGACCGTTCGGTGCGATTTATTGCGGGGAATCTGCTGGGGTCGTGAGGAGAATCTATTAGGAACATCTTGAGAAAACATTTTCTAGTTCGATATCGCTATGAGTACCCAACGCAACGAAATTCCGACAGGATGCATCTGAATGTTCTCACATTTACAGATTTCGTCGTTTTCCATACGAAGGAACGTAACTTCAAGCCACTGTTGCGAAATTGATCCGAACAATGATTTTTTACAAACATATAACTGTATGATTTCTGTTCAAAATTTTGCTAATTTTTGCATTAGATCAGAGGAAAAATCAGTAGAAATGGGCCAAAGACAGGGTGCGAATTGAAGCGTTCCAATTTAAGATTCCTCTTGAAAATTTCATGTAGGGAACGATTCGCGCAACGAAAATCGCTGATGATAACTCCTGATTAAGATGGTAACGTTTTTATTCAGCACTGGTAACGAAAAATTTGAATTTCCCGCTCTTAAGAAAAACAACAGTCCACTTGAATCGAAAAGCACATAAGTGTTTTATGGTTGAGCCAGGAATGGACCACTAAACAAGGTACGAATTTCAGCATTCTGATACATGTTTCTTAACCTAAAATTTCACGTAGAACACGCTGCGCACAACGAAAATTACCGAAATCAACTCCTTACGAAGATATTCAATAATTCTTGGTGCGTGAATTCAAACCACCCGCTCATGAAAACTCAATGCTCTACGTGATTCACATCGCGCGCTAAACGTTATCATGACAGTCTTTGCGATATTAAAATCTGGCAACCTCAATCTTGACGCTTTGGCTCAGCTATAGCAAATTGCTAATAGTTTGAATGACACATGGTGGGACATGAGCATTGCTCGATTGAGAGGCTTGCTGAAACCGTTGTAGTGCGCGATTTGACTCGTGTAGAGCTTTGAGTTTCTTGTGAGCGGGCAGTTCGAATTCCTCGTGACCAATGTGAAATAAACACGTTAATATCTTCGTTAGGAGTTGGTTTCAGTAATTTTCGTTATGTGAATCGTGTTCGACGTGAAATTCTGGTTAAGAACTATGTATCAGATTGCTGAAATTCTTACCTTGTCTAGTGGTCCATTGTAGTTCTTAATCGGAAAGTGTAGTCCAAATCCAAATCACAATGTTAAACCTTTGGCAACCTTCACCAGCCCGCAAACCGCGACTCAGATCAGCCACTATCGGCCCGAGAAACAATTTACGAAAAGACGTGGGCGGAGAACCTGGTCGGCGCGCCGCTGGGTAGGTCCACGCGCTTGGTCCGAAGGGGTCCCGGGGGGGGGGGGGGGGGGTTACACGGGGACCCAGACCGAGGTGGGGAGGGGGAGCAGTTGCGGTAATATTATGATCTCTCGGATAGTGCGCGTTTGATTAGTGAGCCGAAATTAATCGAGAAAAAAATAATAAAGTGGTTAGCTAAAAGGAAGCGCGTTGGCCAGGCAACCGATAGGTGCTTGCCAATAAATTTCGCGGAGAGGATAGGGGGAGGAGGGCGGGTGTTCTTCTGGCAGAATTGAAAGGACACCCACTCTTTCCGGCTGCTCAGACCACATGCCGGGTTGCCAGGACCTTGCTTTTGAACGGATCTAATTCTGGAGAGCTTTCATGATGAATGTATTGCCTGTGGTAGGGTGCCTACACGGGGGAATGTGAGGAAATGTCGGGCAATTTGAGGTTAGGTCATGGATCTTCTAGGCAATAGGAAAAAACAAGAGCCACATTACAATTTGCGGGCCAAACATGAAATATGACAGCAAGTGTCATATTTCAAGTTAAATTTTACCTACTCGAAAGTTTCAATAGTTGTATCACGTGTTGAACCCCATCTAACGTTTCTACATCAGCGTTAAAATCTCCGAGTCAACTGATGAGATACCAGGTTCTCCTTCATTTTCATGGATATGCAATTTTACCTACTCGGAAGTTAAAATAGTTGTATCACGTGTTGGACCCCCGTATAGCGTTTCTACATCTGCGTTTAAGTTTCCGAGTCAACGGGAAAGATACCAGTTTGCCAAACGGAATTTTTCTGCCAAACATTTCTGCAAAACGAAACATTTCTGCCGAACGGAACTATGTGCATTAAGACATGAACCATGAGTCTTGTAAGTATATGAGCATAACAAGGCTCACGTCATAATGCACACAGTGCCTCCGTTGTTTCACACGATCCAACTTTTCAGTCGACAACTTGTACTTGTGAATTGGGCTTTACCTAAATATCCGTCGAAGCACAACATTTGCACAATTTTCGTCGCAACACTGCAGCACCTTATAGCGCTTATCAGACTTTGGATTTCCATTCTTCATATGTTGAAGTGCTTAATTTCTTGCCATGTTAAGTGGTCATTTTCCTTTTTTTCCTGTAGTCCCCGTAAGTTTTTCGTGTTTTTTCGCCAGTTATGTCAAACGCTTCTCGCCGGAGGCGCGCATGTTCTCGAAGCGATATCTGACAACGCAGAACCAGAGAACAACGCGAGCTCTTGTAAAAATATCCATCCACGCCAGGATGGACCACAAGTCGTCGCTCGTCTGACGTAAGGACGTATCTCAATTTCCACACGAGCCCCAGAAAGCATGGCTTTATTAGTAAAACAGGGCTCACGTGAGAATAAAGATACGCCCTTACGGAGGGACGACGAATTGCGATGGAGATCTCGAGCAGATCTCTTGTCATCTGCCAAATCCCATGTGTATTCCCGATAATCCCATCACATAATATATTGAATTCCTGCTTTTCCGGCACGAATTGGCAACAGCCGCGACACCCCGCTCCGTTTTGAGCTCACGCTGGGACTCCCCGACGTGTTTTGCCAGCTCCCCTCGTGGGAAGGGGGGAGGGGGTCAGGAGGAAGGGGGGTTGGGGGGCGGTCGAGGTACGACTTTTTCCCACAACGAGGAGGCGTTAACGCGTAAGCCTTGTAATTAATCAATCTATGCAAATATACCTGCCCAATTTAGTTGCTACCCCCCGCACCAATGCGACGAGTCCACGGTACAAGGTTGAGGGAAAGAGGGGGGAGGGGTTCGCGGAGACGCTCTATCCCTGATTTAGCGGCGTCATTTTTTTGAGGATTTTCGAATCGGCAACTGAAAATTAAAGGGGTAGGGGGTAAAGGGTACGTAAATACTGTATCATTAGTTTTCCTACACTGGAAAAAAAACACATTGGATCTAAAGTCCAGACTCTTGAAAACATTGACAAGAAAAAATACTCTTGATTCAATCAGAGACATACAGTCCGCGTTCCGGGCTCAGAGATCGAAAGTGCCGGGCGTAGCACCCGGAACGTTTGATGCAGTAAGGCTAATGCCGCGGCATGGTTTTGACTATGGAGAAAAAACTATGGTTAGGTATAATTACCATATTAGTGGTGTTAAATATGCACTCTTAATCACTGGAAAACAACACATTGGACCTAGAGTCCAGACTCTTGAAAACATTGACAAGAAAAAATACTCTTGATTCAATCAGATTTTTGCTTAAATCAAGAGGAAATCCGCTCAAATTAAGAGGCTTATTGGTTCTTGATTTAAGTAAAAATCCGATTGAATCAAGAGTATTTTTTCTTGTCGATGTTTTTAGGAGTCTGGACTCTAGATCTAATGTGGTTTTTTTTTTCCAGTGTAAGCTGCAGACTGATTATTGAAATTGATAGACACATACACATCTACGGACGAAGAATACAAAATGAAAATGAGGCAATCTTATTGGTTTAACGAGTGGCATAGACTAACCATGGGATGCCTTGCGGGTTGTCGTTAGATAGTCCATTCCCTTATCTCCAATGTCTATTTGCAACCGCGCACCTCCACTAATAGCATATTGCTATAATTTCTGTTTGTCTTCTTTGTCTTTCACTTTTTCAAACAATTTTAATAATCAGCTTTTGGGTACATTTATGTACGAGCTGAAGAAATTGGCTCATTATTGCGAAGTGAAGTCCGGTACGCAGACTAAAGATTTGGACTGTATCTAGGTTTACGGATCGTACGCGATCAGGGTGTATGCAACGAACACCTTCATAATCGACTCATTACCACAGCTTCAAATGAGGAAAGATCGATAGTCGATCATTAACGCATCGCCACTGGTATGATTATTCATCGATATATCGATTGATCTGTCATTTAAATCTATGGAAATGGATCGATAAACAGGGTGTTCGCGACGAACACCTTAATAATCGACTCTTTACCATAGCTTCAAATGAGGAAATATCGATAATCGATCATTCATGCTTCGCCACTGGTATGATTATTTATTTCCTTCACCCTCGGTGGTCAAATCACAGTTTATATTCGACCCGCCCTCTTATCAGGATACAACAGAGTTCGCGTTCAGCTTTACAGATCGGTCGCTTAAAAATCCGAAATCGTAGATTTATCTTAATTATCAAGGATTTCCAGTTAGTGCCAACCCTTCATGATCAGGAGGCCTGCGATTCTGCCATGGTAAGGAAGAACGCCGCATGAGCCTATAGACGTTGCCAAATTTTCTACGATAAAAAACGAACATACTGGGAAAATCGTGAATTTTTTCCCTCAATTTTTTCAGTGAAATTCGTTCGCAATTTAATCCAAAATGTCTGGAGGCACAAGGAAAAATGCGCAACATTTTCCTCAAAAATACACGTTTTATGCGGTGAAATTTGGCATTTTTCGAATGTTCATACGGCGTTTTTCCTTAGCACGGCAGAATTGCTGGATTATCGACATCGCGTTAATATGAAGGCTGTCTCAATTCGTTGCTCTCCCGTCGTAAGGACATATCTCAGTGTCCGTATGAGCCCTGTTTTACATATAAATCCATGTTTTCTGGGGCTCATGCGAATATTGAGATGGGTCCGTCACTAGCACGAGGATCACTGATAAATTATACCCGAGGCCCTTCCCTAATATCGAAGAAAGGGTTCGCGACTTGGTACACATGCTTATTTGATCTGGAGGAAACGCAATTGAATTTTAATTTGCTGGTCATGGAGCTGCAATTGCGGGCCGGAACAGGGTTGTCAAGTCGCTCGGCTGATCTTAAAACGCATGACCCCTTCCGGAACGTGCGGTGGGTATAATGAAAACTGCTGGGTTGTTCCTGAAATTGAAAGACTCTCGATGATTGAAGTGGAAATTCCCATGAAATAGTACACTGAAAAAAAAATACGGTCCGTTCCGGGCTCAGAGGCCGAAAGTGCCGGGCGTAGCACCCGGAGCAATCGAAGCAACGGCTCGAGCGTCCGGGACTTTCGGCCTCTGAGCCCGGAACGGACCGTATTTTTTTTCAGTGTAAGATTTCGAAATATTATGAAAGGTTCCCATGAAATTTCAATAAAACGTTGAAAAATTGAAATTAAAGGCCAACAGTTTCCTTTTGCAGATAGGTGCTTTTGAGGATGAGTTACGCATGTTAGTTCCTTATTGCAAAAGATCAAGTATTTGAAGTGGTACCTAAATTTTTTGAGGTAGAAAGCTCCAAAAATGCGCAAACTTCTCATGCAGATTGTGGCGGCAGTAGTGAATTTCAGACTTTCCCGATGTCTTCATCGTAATTTTGAAGCCGTTTCTATTCAGAGGCAACATGTATTTTTGCTCCAGAAAAATTTGCGTCAGACCCATTACGAGGGTTACTGAACAATACCACCTAATTGACAATAATGGCGAAAATGAGTTAGCGACTTTGATGCATCCTGCAGTATAAAATACACGAGCTGATGTTTTTAGTTATTTCAAATATCGTTCGAGAGCGCTATAATAACGCTGTAATGTAGTAAAACAAGTTGCAAAGATGATCTCAAAATTTTAAAAAATTGCAACAATTTTTCTTCGTCCTGAAAAATTGTCAGTTTACAGATAGGCGGTATTGTTCCTTACAGTGGCGTGGCGTGCTTTGCGATATATTGATTGTTATGCCATTTAAACCTATGGAAAAGGATCGATAAACAGGGTGTTCCTAGCGAACACCTTAATAATCGATTCTTTACCATAGGTTTAAATGGCAGAACAATCGATACATCGCAATTCACGCCACGCCACTGTTCCTGCTTACAGACATCGATTATGAAAAATCCGCTTGTTGGACCGCGGAATGTGAGCGTTCGCAAAAAAAATATCGACGAATTGGCAAACGCGGGATTAGGCCGTAAATTGTTTGTTTTAGACCAGGGTTTAATTTATGGTCGGCGCGGCCGAGTAAATATCGAGTATTAGAGAAACCGGGGGGAAACTAATAAATAAAAAGCATAAAATCGCTTCATAAATGGGCCCTCGGGCGCTGTCGCCGGATCTCCGGGAAAACCTCGAATTTCCACGTTTCATGCACGTGTTACCATGCGTTTTGAACGGGCGGTTTGGCAACGGTGCTTACGTGGGACTAAATTCAGATCGACTAGAGACCACATCCATTGTGCCGTGTACCCCCTCGAATAAAAATGCAAATTAAACTCATGGGCGCTTCGCCGGGTCTAGGAAAAACGGCGGATTTACACGGAGCTTTCATTGCCGTTGCGCGGTTCTTACTTAACACGGCTCGATGTCCGATGGTGCGTCGGACTGTTGGTTGTTGGACGTTGGTCGGTGCTCGTTCGAGCCGTCAGCATTGTCCATGCACGGGAATTGAGGACGAGTACAAGTGCGGGTTTACACTGAGAGCGCAATTTTGGTCACAGGGTGGAGGCACTAAACCTCGGCTCACATTGGACATCAACGCGGGGGAAAATTTCCCGTTGCCTCTACAGGACGGTCTGTGGATATTTTCCACTTTTTGAAGGCAGCCGGAATTCTCATTGCCTCGTTGGAGTTGAGAATTTGCAGGTGTCTGAAATTTGATGAATTTCGTGTTAAAGTGGATACCGTTGGTTCATAAATCCAACAATTATTGGAGAAGATCCAACCAAACGATTTTAACCGCTAAAATGCATTTGTTTCAATGAAAAAGACCGCCAGATGACGTCTGAATATAGACAGTGCATTTTCTCACTTTTAAACCTATTTTTATACTATTCCCCGTATCAGAAAAACAAATATATAAAAAACTGTGAAATCAGCTCGATAAGCAATTTCAAAAGAAACAATAAAAAATTTGCGTTCAAATTCTCCATTTCTCAATTTTGGTTGTCGTGATGAGATTCGATTGGAACAACCGGAATTTGGGTTTCTTCAAAAAAGAAATCGAAAGTGAAGAATGTGACCGAGACATTCTTAAGGAACTCTGAGAAATGTTTCAACGTGAAAGTTTTTTAAGTCGTTCAAAAGTTACAAATATCACAAATCAAATATTGACAAGAATGTGATTTTTTTTCTTCTTCTTCTTCTTCTTCTTTTTTTTTTTTTTTCTTTAAACGATATTTTCAGGGTGAAACCCCTTCAAATTTTGAGGGTCTTTCAGAGTCTCTAAATGTTGGCCAAATGCAAAAATATTCGGATGGATCAAATGGTCGGGCCATGCTTCCCACACACTGTTAAAAATTGAGGAGTGAAATTCTGTGGCAGAGTCTACTTAGCGCCCAAAAAACCCCAGGTGATATGAATGCGAAGTGAAATTAGCACCATAAAAGCGTATGACACTCTACAAAAATAGTCGACTTCGTTACGTAAAAGTGTAAGTCATTCTGTAAAGAGAATAGCTTCCGCTCCGCATTCATATCATCACTCAGGGTTTATGAGCGCAGTGTAGACTTCGGCACAGAATTTCACACCAAAATGTTTAAGTACCAGTGTATGCAGAGTGGAAAAGGATCACTTTCGCAATAAGGAGCTACAATTTAAGCTCACTTCATTTCTATGTCTATAGGTGCTTCTTTCGATAAGCCAGAAATGGAGGCTCCTTATCGCAAGGTGTAATCTAACTGCTACCGCGGAGACTCAAACGCAAGGGTAGAAAAAAAAGCCGTCGGGAATTCTGCCGTGCTAAGGAAGAACGCCGTATAAACATTCGAGAGTTGCCAAATTTCCTAGGATAAAACATGTATTTTTCAGGAAAGTTATTCATATTTTTACTTGAAATTTTCAGATACTTTAGATCAAATTGTTAATGAAATTCTCTGAACATTTTGAGGAGAAATCTTTAGATGTTGCTTGAAAAATTCGTACTTCATCAAAGCAAATTTGAAAAACGTCTGAAGGCTCAAACAGCGTTCTTGGCTGGTCTGTTCTGTCTGTGGTGGTCTGGCTGGGGTCTGGTCGGGCCTGTCTCTGGCTTGCTGCTGTCTGGTGGCTGCTGGCTGGGTCTGTTCTGGTTCTGCTGTGCTGCTGCTGTCTGGTCTGTCACTGGTTCTGTCTGTTCTGCTGTTCTGGTTCTGGTCTGTCTTTGGCTGGTGGTCTGGTGCTGTCTGGGGGGTGCTGCTTGGTCTGTGGCTGGTTCTGGGGCTATGCTGCTGGTGGCTGCTGGGGCTGGCTGGTCGGCTGTTCTGGGTTCTGGCTGTTCCTGGTCTGGCCTGGGGGACTGTCTGGTCTGGTGAGGCTGCTGCTGCTGGGTGTGGTTCTGGCTGGGCTGGCTGCTGTGTCTGGGTGTTCTGTTCTGGTGTCTGGGCTGCTGTCTGTGGTGGTGGTCTGGCTGCTGGTTCTGGGTCTGCCTTCTGCTGGTTCTGCTGTCTGCTGGTTCTGGCTGCTGTCTGGTGGTGGCTTCCTGTGGTCCTTTGCTGTTCTGGTTCTGCTCTGTGGCTGCTGCTGTGCCTTAGCACGGCAGAATTGTAATCACAACGATTGAAATCTGAGATGTATCGTGGTAAATTGCATGCCACCAGCGAAAGACACAGATAAAATACATTTTACGTAAGGCTTGGAAGTTTCAATTAAGTACCAGCTTTGTAGTTTTTTATGAAAAATAATAACTGAGAATAAAAGACGGAGCACTGAGAAAATTTTCCTGGACTGTTCTTCCTCGAATGCAAAAAAAAAATGTTTTTCTGTATTCAGATTCAGGATATGCTTATGTAGGATAAGCGTATCCTCTAATAAGTTACATCAGGAATTGTCAAAACCCGGCGCATCCTATTGGGGATTGACAATTTAATAAGCTCTCATTGGATAAAATTGTGAATGAAATTTTATGAAAAATCAACGGAAGAAATTCACATTTCCATTGAATTCGTATTTTCTAAAGAAAATATTTTTGCAGTTGAATCTGGTGCAGCAGATTATCTCTCAAAGCAGTAAATGCAATACTGTCGTGCCAAGGAAGTACGCCGTATAAGCCTTCAGGCGTTGCCAAATTTTAATTGATAAAACGCGAATTTCCTGCTCAACCTACGAATAAATTTCTTTTAATTTTTCAGATACTTTAGTTCTCAATTTTACCTGGAGTTCCTGAACATTTCAAGGGAAAATATTCATAATTTTCCTTAAAAATAAACATTATACTGAAGGAAATTCGAAATTTTGGAAACTCTCGAATGTTTATACGGCGGTTCTTCCTGAGCACGGTAAATCTGGCGTGCTGGCTGAGGATATCTGCCGTCATACCTGCCGTCAAGAATTTGTCAGATGTCTAATATAATTTCGGGCCAGTGGCGTGGCGTCCATAGGTTCGCAGTGTTCGCCGAACACCCTAAAATATTTTGAAACAATTAATAAATTATGGCTAAGAATGTGGGAAGCAACACAGAATACAGAATAGTAGATCGCAAATAAGTATCGGGCGCTTGGCCTCCGACAGCGGCATGTGGCGCGGCGGAGAGAGAAAATCCAGTGACGCGTGGTCCGCACCAGCTACCAAACCTGGATGATCTGCGTACGGTGAGGAGAGAGAACCTGGGTGCAATGATGAAGGGGCAAAGGGTACACGAGAGAGGAGAGGCACCGGCGCGCGGCGCAGAGCGGAGCGTGAGCATTGGGTTCGGAGACGAGTGCGGACCGCGCTCGCGGAGGGAACACAGCAAAGAGAAAAGGGAGGGGAAAAGAACGAGAGAGGAGAGCCGCTCATCAGTCCAGCTGTTTCCTATAGCAGTGGTCCGCAGGGGTTTGCGAACCGCCGAATTTCCCCTATGCCGCGATTCGCCCTCCGCTTCCCCCCCCCCCTCGCGCCTGCGGGCCGCATCTCCCAGTTTCACTGTCTCCCTCTCCCACCTCTCTCTGCAGGTGCGTGTTGCGAAAATACGTTATCATTTAACAAAATAAATTACAGGAAAACGATCGGTAAAAAGAACAAAATTTCAATGACAATTTACCGGCACAATTTTCACCAGAAAGGGTTAAAATCGTGTTCTTGCGGCTTCATTTTTTAAAAAGTTTCCGGGGGAGGCCCCCCGAATCCCCCTTCAAGGAAGGGGATTGAACCTTTCTGACCCCCCCTCCCCCCTAAAGTTAACACTCCTACCGAACGCCTACCACATATAGTCACGCCACGCCACTGTTTCGGGCCATTTACTGATAATTCTTTTAGGAAACTTTGGTTTCTATATATTCTTGGTTCAGTTATGTTTATTTCTTTTTGAATTCTTTGTTTGTGTCGGTAATCACCGATATGACCCGGCCATTCCCCGCAATCAACAAGAAATCATGCGTCAAACCATTATGCAAATAGTCGGTTAGCTAGTTTAATTTTGAGTTATTCAGCTACGATAGCAATCAATTCAAAGTGAACATCCGCAATATTTCATCGATAATAAACATTCAATCGCATCCACATTCAAAGAATCGAAGGATTATCGATAAATTATGAACGAAA
Organism: Bemisia tabaci; assembly: GCF_918797505.1. Lineage (NCBI taxonomy): Eukaryota > Metazoa > Arthropoda > Insecta > Hemiptera > Aleyrodidae > Bemisia > Bemisia tabaci. The sequence continues at coordinate 36,184,689 of NC_092802.1, read as the reverse complement.
TAAAACGGTAGTGTGTGGGCAGTATAAACAGTCTGGGAAGGTAAAGCCCAAACTCATGCGAACGTCGGCATTTTTGAAAGGAGCGATCCAGCGATCATTAATTTTCTTTTCATTCAGACGAAATATAAACACGCATCGCGGTTTAAAAAAAAAAGGAGGTTTTAAAGAAAGAAATATACCGCGAGCAGCCGAAAAACTGCCGCCTCCTCCGAGGCATTGCCGACGAAAAAACACGCTCACATACTGCCGTGCTAAGGAAAAACGCCGTATGAACATTCGAGAGTTGCCAAATTTCTCCAAATAAAACATGAATTTTTTAGGCAAGTTATTCATATTTCTTCTTGAAATGTTCAGATGTTTTAAATCAAATTGCGAACAGAAGTATCTGAAAATTTTGAAGAAAAATGCTCGCAATGTTCTATTGGTTTTTATTGAAATAAATCTGGCAACGTCTGAAGGCTCATACGGCGTTTTTCCTTAGCACGATAGCATACACTGCCGTGCTCAGGAAGAACGCCGTATGAGCATTCACACGTTGCCATATCTCCTTCGATAAAAACATAATTTACTGAGAGAATCCATCATATCCATCGTCCAATTTTTCCGACAATTTTGTTCGCAATTCAATCTATAATATCTGAAAATGTCGAGGATAAAAACACTTAACTTTCTTTGAAAATAAGTATTTTATCGGGGGAGATTCAACAACGGCTGAAGGTTCATACGACGTTTTACCTCAAGACAGCAGTATTCTGCGGTGCTAAGGAAAAACGCCGTATAAACCCTCAGGCATCGCCAAATTTCCTTCGATAAAACACGAATTTCTCAGTGAACTTGTGATTATTTTCCTTCCAATTTCTCAGATAATTTCGTTCCCAACCTCAACTAAAGTTCGTAAAAATTTCAAGACAAAATCTTCATGGCGTTCCTCATAAATAAACATTTTATCGAAGGAAACTTGGCAACTCTCGAATGTTCATACGGCGTTCTTCCTTAGCACGGCAGAGTATTGGTAATATCATACAGAGAAAGGTCAGTTCCTTGATGAGCTCTGAACTCCATACTAGAGGTTATATTCTAGGGCTCATTAGTTACTGAACACGCGTGATTCTAACATTCAAGGACTCGATGAGATTCTGTTCGCGTGAGAGTTATATTAGTCAGCGGATTTCCAATAATCATTAGAGGAACAATACGTTCGACTGATTCGGCCCCCGCGCGCTACCCCTCCCTACCCTCGCAAAACGAAAGAGACCCCACCTGTCCCGATACCTTGATCCAGGTTTCGCCAATTATTGTAAGTTGGAGTATAGAGGGTGTTCCTGTTATTGGAGCCCCTGCACTGAGAAAACGATTTTGCAATTAGGATCTGAAATTTCAGGCTCGTTTTAGAAATAACGTATCTGTAAATTCATAAAATTATTGTATATTTCTATTGGATAGATAAACAAATGACAAAAATTTAAAAAGAATGGCAACCTAGAAACCTCAAAAGGTCGAGCAACGGCGCCTTGATGATTTCTCGTGGAACGACCATTTTGCTTCAAATCATTTGCACATAGTTCCTTTTAGCATTAATACGTCCATTTGGATTACATTTTGCAATTTGGAGCTACAAATGGACCACTAGACAATGTACGAATTTAAGCATTCTGATACATGTTTCTTAACTAGAATTTCACGTAAACACGATTCGCAAAACGAAAATTACTGATACCAACTCCTAACGAAGATATTGACGTGTTTATTTCACATTGGTTACGAGGAATTTGAACTGCCCGCTCACAAGAAACTCAAAGCTCTATACGTGAGTCAAATCGCGCACTACGACGGTTTCAGCAAGCTTCTTAATCGAGCAATATTCATTTCCCACTATGTGTTGTTCAAACTATAGGCGATTTGCTATAGCTGAGCCAAAGCGTCAAGATAGAGGTTGCCAGATTTTTATATCGCAGAGACTGTCATGTTAACGTTTAGCGAGTGATGTGAATCGCGTAGAGCACTGAGTTTTCATGAGCGGGTGGTTTGCATTCACGCATCAGGAATCATTAAATATCGTTGTGAGGAGTTGACTTCGGTAATTTCCGTTGTGCGCATCGTGCTTTACGTGAAATTTTGGTTAAGAAACATGTATCAGAATGCTGAAATTCGTACCTTGTCTAGTGGTCCATTCTGGCTCATCCGCAAAAGCACCTACGTGCGTAAAGATCAATGCTACTTGCGTTGTTCCTGAAGTGAGCCAGAAATTACAGTTCCTAATTGCAAAATTTAGTCCATGTATCGTTTGCTAAGCCCGAAGTTAGACCAATTAAGCACCCTGTACAAGTGCATCGCAACGCAGACCCGCCGCGTACCTCCGCGATCTCAAACGCGGCACCTGAATGATCCGAGACCGTGGAAAAAATGCAACTTTAACTGATAGACCCCTCCCCCCTGCCTCCCTCCTCGTCTTGGTCGTTCCGGGGCGAAGATTTATAAAGGCGAGACATTTCTATTATGCCGCACTTATTTATAGGGGCTTCGTTAAGACGGGACACAAGCATGCCTTCGGCTCGGGAACTCGGGAACGTGCCCTAACATACATAAACTGGAATTAGGCATTCCTCCGCTGATGAGCTATGACGAGCCGCGTTCATGCTCCTGCCTTTTCCGACCTTCCGGCAAGGTTTCGCGGGCCCTTTCCCATCCGCACAGCCGGGAGTCCGATACCCCGAGCGTGATCGGGAACGAAACACAAATATCTCGGGAATCTAACCTGGCCTAATCCAAGCGGCCACTCGCGTGGCTTTCATACGCATTGTAGAGTCCCTTTATACTGAGAGTCAAGACAACACCCCCTCATGGAGTCAAACGGGAATAAAGATCATAGAAATTGAACGTTTTTCGTAATCTTTGATCGGCCCATTCTCAAATTCCTTTCTCCGTTCCTTCTCTCATTCCGTTTGTTCCTTGCCGAACCCGTAATACCCTGGTCCATTCTAAAATATAATCTTTGCAGTCGGTGAAAATGTAATCTTTATTCCCGTTTGTGACACTGTGAAGGCCTAAAATATGGGAACCAATCAGAAATGGATTCACATTGTCTTGACTCTCAGTATAAAGGGACTATACCTTTTCCGACCTTCCGGCAAGGTTTCGCGGGTCCTTTCCCATCTGTACAGCCGGGAGTCCGATACCCCGAGCGTGATCGGGAACCAAATACAAATATCTCGGGAATCTAACCTGGCTTAATCGAAGCGGCCACTCGCGTGGCTTTCATACACGGAGATAAAAACTTCGTGCGTGGGACCCGAAGTTTGGGTCATATGGATCTCTGAAGTTTTCGGATTGAGCATCTGAACACTTTAGGGCAAGCTGTCGAGGATCGGATCACACATCTGAAACTCCAGTTCTTACTTCTAAAGTACTTCAGATGTGAGAACCGAAGTTTTTCGGATGTGAAAACCGAAGAACTTCAGATGTAAGAACTGAAGTTTCAGATGTGTGACCCAAACCTCAGCAGCTGGACCTAAAGTGTTCAGACGCTCAATCCGAAAACTTCAGAGATCCATATGACCGAAACTTCGGGTCTCACGCGGGAAGTTTTTTTCTCCGCGAAGGCTCTGAAAAAAAACTCCGGCCGTGGAAACCGTACTTACTGGGTACATAGAGACATACAGCCCGCGTCCCGGGCTCAGAGATCGAAAGTGCCGGGCGTAGCACCCGAAACGTTTGATGCAGTAGGCTAATGCCGCGGCATAGTTAAAACTATGGAGAAAAAACTATATAGTTGTAATTACCATATTAGTGGTGTTATATATCCACTCTTAATTAGTAGTGGCCATACACTGCAAAAAAACACATTGGATCTAGAGCCCAGACTCTTGAAAACATTGACAAGAAAAAGGACTCTTGATTCAATCAGATCTAAGCTTAAATCAAAAGGAAATTCGCTCAAATTAAGGGGCTTGGTTCTTGATTTCAGCTATATTCTGATTGAATCAAGAAAACTTTTTCTTGTCGATGTTTTTAAGAGTCTGGACTCTAGATCCAATGTGTTTTTTTTCCAGTGATTAGTAGTGGCCATAACCAATTATAGTGATATTTTGACTGGAGCAATCGTAATTTTACAAGTGTGCGGTAGTAAAATTACCATTTAATGGTAAAAATACCTCTATTGTTGGTTATGGCAACTACTAATTAAGAGTTCATATTGAACACCACTAATATGGTAATTATAACCATAATTTTCTCTCAGTGCGGTCAAAGACGTCCGAATATGGGTTCCACTACAGCGCTCAACGGTTCATCTAGGCATAGTAATACAGCACCGTATCAAACGACATTAGTTGGTGAACTAGACTGCGTTAAGCAAGAAGGAACCAAGCCGCATCAGTTATTGCCAAATTTAATTGGGCAATTTAATTTTTCCATAACTGCGTAGTACAAAATAAGAATCCTTAAAAATTACAAAAGAATCCGCAAAAACTTTCTCTTGTAAGAAAGCGCATTCCCTGATTAAGTTTGGCAATGGCTGATGTGGCTTGGTTCCTTTCTGCTAAACGCGGTTCAAATATCAATGGGAATAATAACTTCTGCTGAGGCTCTTAGTCGGACCTCCTGGTCAGAAGCCAGAAGTCCTGACCTGGGTCACTGAAAACCGAGACATTGAGGCCCGGTGTGTCAGCTTTTGATATAAGGGCCTTTGCACGACTCCACCAGGAGGCCAGATGCTTTGCGCTGCGATTATATGACTTTAATTTATGATTGTTAATTGGACGTCTTTCTGCCAAACGGAACTAGGTGCATTATGACGTGAGCCCTGTTATGCATATATTCTTATGGATCTCGGGGATCATGTCTTAATGCACATTGTTCCGTTTGGCATAAATGCGTTCAATTTATGATCGGAAACAACGAACTTTTACGAGCGCCACTTTTCATCGGGACAAAAGCTCGGAGTCTTTGAGCAGGCTCCGACTGGCGAGAGGCCATGTTGTCAATCGATGACCGAAGTACGAAGCCACGAATCTTCATTCCGGTGTTTCAAAATTTCCGCTCCTATTTTGTTTTTTCGCAGGGAAACAAGTCAACTTCACAGCTTGAAATCTGTACAGTATATTCTGCTTACAGAAAATAATAACGGAGGCAGTTTTTAGGGAATGAAGATGTTGCATGTGTGAGGAATTTGCGATTTGACTGTTGATTCTCATGGTAAAGTTCGCAAGAAACACGATGGTGCCTCTGGTTTTCTCTAAAATTAACTCCCAAACTCATAAAAAGCTCTCAAGTTGAGGCCAAAATGGAGGGGATATCCCACGCTAGCCTGAGAGTCCACCTCTACATCAAAACAAACTCTCCATGCAAAGATAGGGAGCAAATACATCAGCAGGGTTGCCGTGTTTTCAGTTTTAGAGTCCCCAAATGAAGTGGCAGCCTTGTCAGTGCATTTGCTCCCTACACATATTAGCGCCTACAAGACTGCACGAATACTTCACGCATTGCATCAAACACAGTGCGGTCATTGCGGCCAGCGTGATACGGATAGCGCCCACAAGAATGCATGAATACTTCACACATTGCGCCAAACACAGTGCGGTCAGCGCGAAACGCATAGCGCCTACAAGACTGCGTGAATACTTCACGCATTGCGTCCAACACGGTGCGGTCTGCGCGGCGCGGCGGAGGAAGTTAAAATCATTGATCCACATTCATATTTGTTCTTTCATAATTTTTTCGTTCATTTTTTATGAATGGAAGGCCTCGTTCACACAGAGATGGGTTTACGGGACATAACTTTCGCGCAAAGTTCCGTGACCTTTTGCTAGTAGTGTTTACAGGGCTTTCCCAAAAAATGTGTTCAACACGAGTAAATGCGTCTTATGCACCCCTCCCCCGCTGACACGTTCATTTGATGGTTTTTATCGAGTTTCAAAACGAATGAGAGGGGGGCGGCAAGTAGGCGAATCCGGCCGTGTCTCTCCCCCTCCAATGTAGGTAAAGGACCACTGAGTGTTTGAAACCCTATTTAAAATAACAAAAAATAAATTGTCTTCAAATATATACATATTACTGTCAGAGTTTGAGCGTTTGTCCTCCGAAGAGAAAAGTGGCTCAATGCCTCTGTTTAAATTAATTATACTGTGACTGTATAAATATTAACATTTTTTAGGGAAAAACTGAAAAGCCTGTCGACGAAAACACACCTGCATTGAGGTTAGGAAAAAAAACAGGCGCTCATTAACAGACGTGTTTTCATCCTTTTTTCTCTTATTCTTTTTCTTTTTAAACAGTTTTTTCGTCGCTTTCCTGGTAATTCAAAAGTGATTAGATGTCAGCTGGTTGCGAGAACTCGTTTTCTGTCGTGTTGTCAAACTGTGCGGGATAAAAAGAAATATGACGTTTACCTCATTATGATCGGAGCATAATGGCTGGTTGTTTTGGAGCCTACTCGCCGGAGGAGCCATGTCATGGCTCTCATCGCACTGAAAACAATTCTCGGCGTTTTTACCAAGGTCCGTTGGTACCTTTACCATCTCACTTTTTTTTACCAATTATCGGTAATTTTACCAAGACAGACTGGTAAGCTTACCTAAAAACCGCGGTATTTTTATTGTTTTTTCAGGTAAGAATACCACTTTTATTGGTAATCAATTCCCGGTAACTTAGCCATTTTATTTCGGCAATTCTACCACAGTCGATAAAAAATATTGGCGTTTTTACCAAGGTCCAGTAAAATTACCGAGAAAGTTCAATAATTTTACCGAGATTTCTCGGTAAAATTACCAATTCCATAAATGGTAATTTTACCAAGAAAAAACTGGGATCAAATAGAACCATGAATTCTTGGTAATTTTACCCTTTTCTTAGTAAATACACAAAGATTTTTTTTTTCAGTGAACGTCGAACGTTCGATTTTCATTATCGATTGAACTATGCGGTTTGTCGAAGCTAACTTTTGATTTGTCGAACTGGACAGATGTTCTGGACTTACCGAATGTTCGGTTCATGACATCGAATTCATTGGTCGAACCGAACTGAAACAAGAGGTTCGGTCCAGGGACAAAGCGAGAATCCACCTAGTAGATAGCTCAACGGCCGAAAACTGTTGCTGTTGCTACCTCAAAGTTATACTGCAGTCCTCAGCAAAAACGCTGTAACCCCATTCTAGATTTTTCAGCATTTTATTGACAGAATGTTATATTACCAAAAAAGCAACGACCATTTATCATTTTTATTCTAAACTGACTGCTGTATATATATAATTGAGAATTCAAAATTACAAAATGAAGCATCACGATGATTAGGTTTTCTCGTAATAGAACAGTATGTATGAAAGTAAAATGCGAAGTCTTAATTTGATTTACGGCGTTTTTCCTGTGGACGGCAGTGGCGTGGCGTGAATAATCGATTATCGATATCTCGCCATTTGAAGCTATGGTAAAGAATCGATTACTAAGGTGTTCGCTGCGAACACCCTGATAATCGATCTTTTTCATAGGTTTAAATGGCACAACAATCGATATATCGTAATTCACGCCACGCCACTGGTGGACGGCAGTATGTCTGTTCGTAGAAGGAAGTTTTGAATCCCTGAAAGTAGAAGTTTTCACCTGTTGCCTACAGATTAGTGGAGGATTTCTTTTAGTCTTTGGTTTGGCAACACAAATCAAACGACCGATCCTGCGACCAGGCCCGCCACATCCCATCTCGGGCCCTGGTACCAATTTTCTGGCCCGGGCCCCTAGCACAGGGGGGGGGGGGGGGGGGGTCCGGGGGGCCTCCCCCGGGAAATTTTTGAAGTTTTGAATCTATTTGGACGCATTATGAAGCTCTTATGATGGAGATTTTCCATCAATTTCTGCAGAATAATTACGCCTTTTTGTTTACTTTCAGCACCAAAAACTTTCGAATTGTTGCATTCAAAACATCTATAAATTTTTTTTTGAGGGGGCAGATGATAATTTTCAATTCTATGGGGAGCCGGGCCCCCCTGGACTCCCCTTTCGTACGTCTATGGCAAGGGAGTTAAGCCATTGAAGTCGAGGATGCCCAGAAAGGAGCCTCTTAGCAACCGACAACGGAAGAAAATGAAACACAGTTACTAAAAATATCATTCTACATATACTCAAAATCTTGAAAAGCTCTAAAAAAGTAAGAAAAATTTTATAGTGCCCTAGCGTGTTTTTGAAACTTTATTCACCTTTTGCGGAATTTTTAGGGTAATTTTTTCACTTTTCCCTACGAGACAAGGGTTACACATGAATTCGTAGTGGTTTGTCACTGCGTCACAGGCCCCTCCAGGGCCCGGGCCCCGGTACCAAGGACCCAGTATCCCCCCCCCCCCTTGTGGCGGGCCTGCCTGCGACTCAAAATTTCTCTTCGATAAAGCGATAATTCGATCGAGATGGAATGCCGAACGTTCCGTTTATACAATTGAATTTTTTTTTCAGTGTGCTTTACGAATAACCGAACTTTCCCTCCGAACTGAAAGGCAACGCGGCGCTTCGAAGCGACACGCGACGAGTCACTTAGCGTCTAATTCGAATCAGAATGTCCCTCGTCCAGTGACGAAAAGTCACCGCGGTGACAATGACGCCGCCACGGAAGCGCTATGGCCAAATTTAACAAAAAATAACGCATTCATAATACTTTTCCCATTGAAAATATGTTATTTTTCCTAAAAAATGGCAACATGGAGGAGGACGAGCCGCGGAGCTGACTAATAGGCCGCTCCGACCTACAATTAAATGATGCGCCGCGCCGGTGCGTCGATTACGCCGCGCGCTAAGGAAGAACGCCGTATGTGCCTTCCGCCGTTGCCAAATTTCTCTCGATAAAATACGAATTTGTAGAGAAACCTGTGAATATTTTTCTACCGATTTTTCGAAGATTTTTTTTCTGTAATTTGTATCTAATTTGTCTAGAAATGTCAAGGTGGAACGTGCAAATTTGTTCAGAATTTCGTCGGTGTTTTATTCGATGAAATTTGGCAATGTTGGAAAGTTCTTACGGCATTCTTCCTTGGCGCGGCAGAGTACGGAACGTGGCCGCTTCGCGCTGAGGAGACTCATTCAGGCCAGCGGCACGAGAATGGATGAATGAAAATTTCAGGAGGGACAGAGAATGTTTCTTCTTCTCCGTCTCTCTTCCTCGCTATGCAGTGATTGGTGAGGTGGGGGGAAGGAGGAGAGAGTAGGAGAGAGAGGTGTAGAGAGAATGCGGCTGAAAGCAAAATATTTTATAAAATACTGGAGTGCCTGTGAGGAAAGAGTATGGACAGTTGGTCTTATTCAGGGCCGGATTTACCTATTTGCCGCCTATGGGCCGCCTGTATTTCGCCGCCCCCTTCTGATTCGTTTTGAAACATCGATGCAAACCATCAAGTGAATGTGCCGGAGGAGGAGAAGTGCATAAGACGCGTTTACTCGTGTTGGGTACATTTTTTGTGGAAGCCCTGTCAACACTAGCAAAAGTTCACGGAACTTTGCGCAAAAATTAAGTTCCGTGAACCTATCTCTGTGTGGACAAGGCCTTTCATCTATAAGAAACGAACGAAAAAATTATGAAAGAATAATCATGAAAGCACCGGGTCCTGGTGGGATTCCTGTCGAGTTGGTCAAGTACGGGACTGCCAAGCTCTTTGAGTGCCTCAGAAAACTGATGCAACAATGCATCAGGGGTGACGAGGTACCAAGGGAGTGGAAGGAGTCTTGGATCAAGGCCATCTACAAAAAGAAGGGAAGGAAAGACGACTGTAACAACTACCGGGGGCTCTCAGTGACCGGGACAATAAGCAAAGTGTACGGGAAGATACTGAAAGCGAAGATCGAGGACGAATGGCAGGATCACGAAGCAGAGGAGCAGGCTGGTTTTAGAGCTGGCAGGTCTACGATAGATCACCTCTTTGTTATTGTCCAGGTCATTGAGAAGAAAATGGCCGTAGCTCAGGAACTGCATTTAATTTTTGTGGATCTCCAGAAGGCGTATGACAGCGTGCCGTTGGTGAAACTTTGGGAGGCCTTGGAAAAATCGAATTTTAACGGGGGGTTGATTGACGCTGTTAAGCGATTTTATAAAGGGAGTTTTACCAAAGTTAAGTGCCATGGGGGGTTGTCAGCGGGATTTTATGTGACTAAGGGTTTAAAACAGGGATGTTGTTTGTCGCCAACATTATTTAAAATTTATCTCGAGTGCGTGCTAAAAGAATGGAAAAAGAAATGCTCTGGTATGGGTGTCCCCTTGGGTGATCTCGAAACTCTGTTTACTCTGTGCTTTGCTGATGACCAGGTGGTGGTTGCTCAAGATCAAGATGACGCGGAATACATGATGCGCAAGCTAGTAGAAGAGTATCGGAAGTGGGGTCTGGAAGTCAGCATATCCAAATCTGAGAAGATGACTTTTGGCGGTGATCAGCAAAGCATTGAGTTGGAGGATGGGCAGCAGATCAAAGGCTGCGAGCACTTTAAGTACTTGGGAGTGCGGTTGACCCAGGATGGAAGGACGGATCAAGCTATCAGGGAAAGGAACACCTTAGCAAGGAAGGCTATAGCGATGTTAAATGGAATCCTCTGGGATCAGCGGATTTCCAAAGATAACAAGAGGAGGATATACAACGCTGTAGTCAAAAGTATATTAACATACGGATGTGAAGTTTGGCAGCTGAAGAAACGGACACAGGATATGCTAAGAGCAACGGAGATGGATTTCTGGAGAAGGTCAGCAGGAATTTCTAGGAGAGATCGGGTCCGTAATGATAGAGTGCGTCAGATAATGGAAGTCGAAAATGACATCGTGTTCGACGTCATGACCAAACAACTTGTTTGGTATGGTCATGTCAATAGGATGACGGAAGAGAGGCTGCCAAAAAAGATGCTTGATTGGGTTCCTCCTGGGAGGAGACGTAGGGGACGCCCAGTGAGAGGTTGGCGACAGGGGGTGTTAAATGAGATAAGAGATTGTCAACTCCCTGATGACCTGTGGGAAGACCGAGCTTTGTGGCGATTAGGCGTCGCACAGCGCCAAAGAGCGCTATAAAAGCGACTCATATATATATATATATATAATCATGAATGTGGTTTAATAATTTTTTTTTTAAATTTTCGCTGCCGCGCCGACCGCAATGTGTTCGGCGCAATGCGTGAAGTATCCCTACAGTCTTGTAGGCGCTATGCGTTTCACGCCGATCGCTGCTGACCGCACTGTTTTTGACGGAACGCGTGAAGTATTCATGCAGTCTTGAAGGCGCTATGCGTTTCACGCCAACCGCTGCTGACCGCACTACGTTTGACGCTATGCGTGAAGTATTCATGGAGTCTTGTAGGCGCTATTATGTGTTTCATGCTGACCGGCATGCTGAGGGCCTCTCCTTTTCATCTCAAGTCCTCGCTCGTCATCATTGCCCTCTGCGCCGCGTGGCGCAGAATTGTGCCACGCCAAATTGCGTTTTTGGTTTATCTCCCAACTAAACTATATGAAAGGTGCTGTCTCTTGTATCGCCGAAAGACGACAAGACTTGTGAAAGATTTGAAATTCCCAACATGAACATTTCGTCGCCCCTTTGGCGTTAGGGCGTATCTCAATTTCCGCTTTAGCCCCAGAAAGCATGGGTTCATACGTGTAACAGGGCTCAAAAAGCAAAAAAAATAAAATTAAAAAATGAAAAAAAAATGATAAAAATCAAACAAAATTGAAAAAAAAATGCGCTGATTCCAAAGGCGAAGGGTAGGCAGGGGGATCCCTATTCTTCTCCTTCCGATTCTCTTGATGCACTCTCTTCTAACTTATCCTAGGAGCCTCACGAGCTGACTCAGTCAGATCAGGCCGGGTTTAAGCTCATTTGGAATTTTTGCACCCTAAGTAAACGTAGTCAAAGAGGAAAACCCACAGGACGCTCTCGAAAGCCTCATCCTAATAACACTCGAAGAGCGCTGTGCAGAGAGATCCCGGTGCAAAGAGCCAGTTGCTGTTTACATAAAATCACACCTGGCGTGTGGAAGACAGAAGAGTGAAAGACAGCGCCCGCTGAGTATTTGAACAGGAGGTGCCAAAGGATGTCGGATGTTGCCACACGGCGATCAACCCCAGGCGATGAAGATAGAAAAAACCCGGTTTTAAGGGTAGACCCGGCAACAGGGCGTGGGGACCGCCGCGAAATCACCAGGACACCTCCATTCTGAGACATAACCGCCGATTAAGATAATCCCTGGATGGCGCTCGGTGGCACGATGGGACCGGAAGATAAGAGGCCGGGCTTTACGATATATCGATTGATCTGTCATTTAAACCTATAAAAAGGTCGATAAACAGAGCGTTTGTAACGAACACCTTTATATCGATTCTTTACCATAGCACCAAATGGGGAAAAATCGATAGTCGATCATTCATGCCTCACCACTGAACTGCCGTGCTAAGGAAGAACGCCATATGAGCCTTCAGACGTTGCCAAGTTTCCTCCGATAGAAACCGAATTTACTGGGAATATTGCGCGAATATTATTTTCCAAAATTTTCAGGCAATTTTTTACGCAATTTAATCTAAAATATCTGAAAATTTCAAGGACAATTATCCATGAATGTCGCCAAAAATGCATGTTTTATCAAGAGAAATTTGGCAACTCTCGAATGCTTTTTCGGCGTTCTTCCTTAGTCCGGTAGTGAAGAGGCCGAGGAAAACCAGGTGAAACGATTTGTTTCGAAAAAGGACATGCCCATTTTTCGAATGGTCCTCGAAACGATAGTGATCTTATGCGGCCCAGGGTCCATCTAGAAATGGATCTGCTTCCTTTTTGGAGAGAACCGTTCACTTTCGTTGTCGTCGCCGTTTAGGGCCTTCCGCGGACGATTATCTCGATTTTTGGCCCGATTTGGGTTTTCGAGTCCAGTAGGCCAGCGGAGGCTTGTTTCCGGAGAGCGTAGCCGAATTCTACCGGCCGGAATGAGAACGATGCTGCTGAAAATAATCAAACGAATTTTGCGTTTTCTCGAGGGTTGCTGGTGGGGAATCAGCATTCTTAAACTTCTTCCTTGCGCGTCAGTTGGCATAGTGGCCCGTCAATGTCCCGTCATGACTTCAGGTTAACAAGTCCTGGGTTCAAGTTCTGGTAATGGTGACGAGTTTTTACAACATATTTTAAAGACGGCTTTTCGGCACGCTTTGCCTAAATCCGTACAAAGCTCTGATAGTTCGACGTACTTAAATAAAAAGTAACTATATCCATTTCGACTTGATCCAATCATGCGTGTATTCCAATGGAACTCAGGGCTCATGTCAGAATGGATAATGAATATAGTTCGGTTAGATTTTAATTCGTTCAGATTATAGATGAAAGGTCATGAGCAGATCCAAGGGGGGCGTAGGGGGTCTACGCCCCCTTTCGCCCCGCGTTCGCCCAAAAAAAAATCGGAAGAATGAAGGAATTAAAAACGGAGGAAAGAAGCTTATGTTTGGTAATTATTTATGACGAAATTGACTCAAACTGCTTAGTTAATCCTTTAAAATTTCGAAAATTTCCTGGGGAAAGCTCCTCGTGAACCCCTTTTCCTCTCCCTTCGCTCGAAGTGTCTATAGATTCGTCTATATGTGAAAGGTAGAGGTGAAGGTGGCTAAGTGCATTTTTTTTTAAAATTGAAGTATCACTAATTTCAGCTAAAATTAGTTTTTTAATACAGGTATGTTTAGTGAAAAATCCACTCTTAAAATCCAACTTTAAGCATAAGGTAGAGAGTTTGAACTTTCTTTCCACCATGAAGCTCCATGTATCGAATTTCGAGGCATAAATCACGTATTTCTTGAAACATCAAAAAAATGCACCCATGCGGCTTGTCCATCAAGTCCCTCACCGGAAAAAAAAAACACATTGGATCTAGAGCCTAGACTCTTGAAAACATTGACAAGAAAAAATATTCTTGATTCAATCAGATTTAAGCTTAAATCAAGAGGAAATCCGCTCAAATTCTAAACCAAGAACGAGGCTGGTTCTTGATTTAAGCTTAAATCTGATTGAATCAAAAGTGTTTTTTCTTACCGATGTTTTTAAGAGTCTGGACTCTAGATCCACTATGTTTTTTTTCCAGTGCTCGTGTCTTACAAAGAAAGAAAACAAAACCAAATCGAAGACGAAATTGTTCCGCACGAACAAATTTTCTCAGCGAATATAGAAAACGAAAGTAAGAGAACGAGAGCTCGTTCACCGGGTTGTTATTGAGACGATATTCCCGCGTGACAGTGAGCGCGGAGTAAAATTACAAGCAATTAATCTTCCGGGAAGTGATGTTAATTCGCTTCATTAACGGAATCTACGATAGCTGAGGATTTCATTGCTCGGGTCCATGATGACGGCGCCTCATCGCGCGAGAGGCACGCGCCGCGTATTGGCGCCGGCGACGCCGATATGCCGCACAGTGGATCGAGTCAATGGAGATGTTGCATGTGTGAGGAATTTGCGAGTTGACTGTTGATTCTTCTGTAAAAGTTCGCGAGAAACACGATGGTTCCACTGGTTTTTTCTGAAATCATCTCCCAAACTCAAAAAAAGCTCTATGGTTGAGGTCAAAATGGAGGGGATATACCACGCTATCCTGAGAGTCGCCATTGCCGATCCAAAATCTCTCAGATGTGCGGACCTCAATGACATTGATCCTATTGTGGCACTAAGTTGTTTTGGTTTTGTTATTCGTGTTCTTTGTCAAGGTTTATCAAATCAAATCAGATCTCAGCAACTCCTGGTTGTTCTTTTTATATCCAACTAAGTGAGCTATCCGTATGGCTCCTGCAATTTTTTGATTCGTAAAGATTTTGCCCTTAGGCGCCCCGAAAGTTACGCTTTTACCTCAGAGCGAGCTTTTAAAAGTTAAAAACTTTAACGGAACGAGCAGAATGGAGATGTGCATGTGTGAGGATTTGCGATTTGACCATTGATTCTAATGTAAAATTTCGCGAGAAACACGATGGTGCCACTGGTTTTCTCTGAAATCAACTCCCAAGTTCAAAAAAAGCTCTCAAGTTGAGGCCAAAATGGAGGGGATATCCCACGCTATCCTGAGAGTCCACCTCTACATCAAGACAAACTCTCCATGCAAAGATAGGGAGCAAATACATTGACAGGGCTGCCACTTTATTTGGGGACTCCAAAACTGAGAACACGGCAACCCTGCTAATGCATTTGCTCCCTATCTTTGCATGGAGAGTTTGTCTTGATGTAGAGGTGGACTCTCAGGATAGCGTGGGATATCCCCTCCATTTTGGCCTCAACTTGAGAGCTTTTTTTGAGCTTGGGAGTTGATTTCAGAGAAAACCAGTGGCATCATCGTGTTTCTCGCGAACTTTTACGTAAGAATCAAAAGTCAAATCGCGGATTCCTCACACATGCAACATCTCCATTGGGGCAATTTTGCAAACCTCGATTAAATTTCAGCGGTTTTAGCTCTGGAGAGATATAATACTAGATAGAAATAACTAATGTGAAGTTTACCTGAGAAAAGGCAACTCCGAGCTTAGCGCTCGTCGTGAATGCATCACCTCAGGACGAATGCGTGTCTCAAAGCACAGTTTGAACCATTAAGAGATACGAACCTGAAACAAATAATTCAAACTTTATGGTGAAATTTTGCAAAATTAAATGTAAGCTGACCACACTGATTTTCTTTCAGATGTTGCATCTAGAAATGGATTACATTTTGCAATAAGGAACCACTATTTCTTGCCCATTTTAGAAACAACTTACATGCCATTGGTTTCCCAGTGCAGTAATGTGGTTTTATTGGAGGGCTAGAGATAGTGGTTCCTTATTGTGAAATGTAAGCCAAATGAAGGTAAATAATAATGAGGTGAGGTTTTCTGATATACTGAGAAAAAATTACCTCAAGAGCTTTTTTTGAGCTTTGGAGATGATTTCAGAGAAAACCAGTGGCGCCATCGTGTTTCTCGCAAACTTTTACGTGAGAATTATTAGTCAAATCGCAAATTTGTCACACGTGCAACATCTCCATTGGAGAGGTCGGACTCGAAATGTTCGACCGAAACTGCAAATTTTGATGTTAAATTCCTCAAATTTTAAAGTTTAAGGGGTAGCTCTGAAAGTAAATTTCACAAGAAAACCAATGGAACCACTTTTAAAACCTGAAAGTTTTGTATGAACGGAGTTATGAGCGTTTAAAGTTTTCAAATTTTGTCTGACGTCCCCTATTGACTCGGTCCACTGTGCGACAAGAAGCCGTGGCGCAGGGCGAGTGACCACGCTGTCGTGTTGAAGAAAAACGCCGTATGGACCTTCAGGCGTTGCCAAATTTCCTTTGATAAAACACGAATTTCCAGGTAAGCTTATGAATGTCCTCCTTCCAATTTTTCAGATAAATTTGTTCGCAATTTCACCTAAAGTTCCTGAAAATTTCAAGGAGAAATATTCATTTCTTCCCGCAAAAATAAACATTTCACTGAAGGAAATTTGGCAACTCTCGAATGTTCGCACGGCGTTCTTCCTCAGCATGGGTGTTCGTATGCACATTGTGCACGTATGGACCTTCAGGCGTTGCCAAATTTCCTTTGATAAAACACGAATTTCCAGGTGAGCTTATAAATGTTCTCCTTCCAATTTTTCAGATAATGGACCACTAGACAAGGTACGAATTTAAGCGATCTGATACATGATTCTTAACCAGAATTTCACGTGGAAAACGATTCACACAACGAAAATTACGGAAACCAACTCCTAACGAAGATATTAACGTTTTTATTTCACATTGGTTACGAGGAATTTGAACTGCCCGCTCACAAGAAACTCAAAACTCTACGTGAGTCAAATCGCCCACTACAACGGTTTCAGCAAGCTTCTCAATCGAGCAATGTTCATTTCCCACCATGTGTTGTTCAAACTATAAGCAATTTGCTACAGCTGAGCCAAAGCGTCAAGACTGAGGTTGCCTGATTTTTACATCGCAGAGACTGTCATGATAACGTTTAGCGCGCGATGTGAGTCACGTAGAGCATTGAGTTTTCATGAGCGGGTGGTTTGAATTCACGCATCAAGAATCATTAAATATCTTTGTAAGGAGTTGATTTCGGTAATTTTCTATGTGCGCATCGTGTTCTACGTGAAATTTCAGTTACCAAACATGTATCAGAATGCTGAAATTCGTACCTTGTCTAGTGGTCCATTCTGTTCGCAATTTCACCTAAAGTTCCTGAAAATTTCAAGGAAAAATATTCATATCTTCCCGCAAAAATAAACATTTCACTGAAGGAAATTTGGCAACTCTCGAATGTTCGCACGGCGTTCTTCCTCAGCATGGGTGTTCGTATGTACTTTGGGCACACGCGTCGCGCAAAAAATTGACGTTGCAGATTTTCTGAGCTACCTCCTTCAAAAATTGACCCGATTTCCTCTCCGTTCCAGATATGTTCGTAGATTTAAGGTGTTCGACACGGTTTCTGGCGCGACGGAACAAGCGTGCGATACATCGCATCGATTTGTCAAAAATCTCGGCAGTTTTTGAGTATTTGGCCAATATGACGATAGCCCCCGCGCATTAGCTTGAAGAATAATTTTAAACCAAAAATTTGGTAAAATTCAGAGAAATGGAAGTGGATTTCTGTTTGGAAAAAAAACCTCGCATTTGATACAAAAATCGATACCTATATAAATAAATACCGAGTGCGGGGTTTTTTTCCAAACAGGATTCTGCTTTCATTTCTCTGAATTCTGCCAATTTTTTGGTTTCGAATGTTCTTTAGGCTCATGCGCAGGGGTTATATCGTCGTATTTTGGCTAAAAAATTCAAAATCTGCTGAATTTTTGACTGCGAATTTTGAATTATCGATGCGATATATCGCATGCCAGTTCGACCACGTCAGAAACCTTGACTGATCAAGTGATCACCTTGAGGACGTCCAATATAAAATTGCGAACTGTCCATGAGAGGCCATAAAATGCACTTAAGATTCTCTCCTTTTCCTCTTAAAGTTCAAAAGGCTTTATTTAGGACATCACTCATCCTTTGCACGGGAGTGTTTGGGTCTTCGAATTTCTAGTTCTGCCGTGCTAAGGAAAAACACCGTATGAGCCTTCAGGCGTTGCCAAATTTCCTTCAATAAATCATGAATTTTCGGGAAAATTTGTAAACGTTTTTCCTCCAATTTTCCAGATAATTTTGCTCGCAATTTCACCTAAATTTCCTGAAAATTCCGAGGAAAAATATCCATAGCTTTCTTTAAAAATGAACATTTTATCGAAGGAAATTTGGCAACTCTTAAATGCTCATACGGCGTTTTTCCTTAGCACGGCAGAGTTGACAGGAGGTGCGCGGATGGCTGGGAGGAGGGCAAGCGGCTGCGCGGGGCGGCGCACAGTGGATTGAGTCAACTAGAGAGGTCGGACATGAAATTTAAAACTGCAAATTTTCATGTTTAATTCGTCACATTTTAAATTTTTAAGGGGTGCCTCCTGAAGAAAATCTTACGAGGTAACCAGTGGTATCACTGTTAGAACTTCAACGTTGCGTATAAACGGAGTTATAAGCGTTTAAGGTGAATCCAGGATTCGATTAGGGATAATTCAAGATAAGAGATAGCGCCACCAGTCACCACTGAGAATTTCACTTTCCTTTAACGATCATTGAAATAATATTGTTCAAATTACAAGAGGCAGATCCACAAGATATAGATTATTTTTTGCTTGATTTTTTGAGCCAAAAATATTGGCAATTAGAATTACAAGCGCAGAGAAATTACGACTGAAACTTTCAGCTCAGCCGCGGCGGCCGAGCGCACAACCGAATCCCGCATGTTCTGTCTCTCTCTCTCTCCCATTACCGTAATGGGAATTACTTTCCGCCGTAGTTACGACTTTATTTTCGGGAATTTAGGGAAGATTGTTTTACTGAGTGTTCCTCAAGTATGTTGCTATATCCCCTGGATCCCCAATCTTGAAGAAGTATTGCGGTTTTTATTATTTTGGCAAATATATACGGCTATTCTGAGCAGGCGCGACGTGGTGGCCAAATCGCGAAGTTCCAAGCCTGGATTCACCTTAAAGTTCCCAAATTTTGTCCGAGCTCTCCTATTGACTCGGTCCAGTGTGCGGCGGCGACCGCTAGGTGCGTGGGCGCCACGGCGAGAGCGCGGACACGCGGAGTGGAGAGACAAGCCCGCGAGACCAGTTCCGGACGCGACAAAACGCGGCCAGCGCGCCACGCGGGTCGCCAGAAGCGACTCGGAGACCAGAGACCCGGAGAGCCGGAGACATTGCGCAAAATCATGATAAACGGTTTCTCAAACGGTCCACCGTCCACTCTACTCGACACCATCTGCTTCCGATTGAAAGCTCCTGAGAGAAGTTCTACATTCTCCACGTTTCGAGTCCGAAAGAAAATATGACGGGGACAGGTTAAGTGATCCTTAAGGTGAAATAAAAATTAAAATGAGCATGCGAGGACACAAGAAGCATGGAAAATAAAAGGGAGGGACGGATGAACATTTTTTCAAGGTGGGTTTTTTTACTCGATGCACCTTAAAACTAATCTAGAAATTATGGCCTCTATACCCACGAGGGAGCGAGAAAGAAAAAAGGAGGTGTTTGCATCTTGAGCCTCCCCGAAAAAAACGTTGAAACCTCCCGAGAGAGAAGTATTCTTTCCGAAGTGACAACTATTCTCTCGGGAGCGACAACTATTCTCTCCGAAGTGACACAACTATTCTCATGGGAGGGACAACTATTCTCCCGGAGAGACAAGTATTTTCTCAGGAGAGAATTTTTTTTCCGGAACGACAACTATTTTCTCCGGAGAGACAACTAATCTCTCCGGAGTGACAACTATTCTCTCGGGAGGGAAAACTATTCTCTCCGGAGAGAATAGTTACCTAAAGTATCTGGAAATTTCAGGAAAAATATGCATAACTTTCCTCAAAAATACTTGTTTTATCCTGAAAAATTTGCCATCTCTCGAATTTTCATACGACGTTTTTCCTTAGTACGGCAGAATTGGCCAGCGACCGCTCGGTGTTGTCCAGGTGTCGCGTCACCGACGAAGTGGTCGCGGTCGTATCGGATCTGGCGCGTGAGAAAACTCGCCCACGGGACATTTGATGTGACACGGGTGCCGGTGCCGGTGCATGGTCGTATGGGGGGGGGGAGGAGGGGCGGGGGGGAGAAGGCGAGGGCGAGGACAATTGTGTAGTGGGCGAATTCTGCATTTCTGCGACAACCAGCGGTGAACCCGGCGATCCCACCTACCAATCAACAGAGCTTTCGCGGCCACGCCACCACCCGAATCCTTTCCATTGCAGCCCCTAAACGTCGTTGCCATCCTAATCGCAGGTAGAGATAGGAAGAGTTGAGACATCGCGGCTCATGAATGTCACAAACGTGAATGAGGAAACGGAAAGCGAAAAACACACAAATAAAGCCTCTTTAAATTCTCTCAAAATTCCAGAAACTCTAAAAAACAAACGAAGCTCACATGGGCGGATCTAGCAAATTGGCAACATTGTTTTTCTCCATTTGAACCTATGGAAATGTATCGATTCTTGGAGGGGCCAGGAGCCCTGACAAGAATCGACTATTTAACATAGGTTTAAACGGAGGGGATCCGATGTTGTCAAATTGCTGGATCCGCCTCTGGAAGCTCAAAAAAAGGACCACAGCTGGTCAGGATTGCATTAGTGAGATGAAAAATATGAAATATTGAAAATTTCCGTGAAATATTTCATGAATTGTCACAAATTTGTGAAAAGTATGAAGCGTATTTTCAGGGGCTGGGCATGCAAAACGCACGAAAAACCACCAAAAGGCAAAAATCAATCGCCTTCCTTGCATTTAATTTCGAAAAATATTTTTTAATATTTTCATATTTTTCTGAAATTCCATGAGTAATTTCACATTATATTTCAAGATTTTATTTTTCAAGAAAAATTGAAGCTCTGCAGCTAGTTGCAACTTCTCCAGGACTTAACGGGGAGGCAAGGGTCGGTTGACGCAAATTTGCTAATCCACAAAGCCGGGGTCGTTGCGGCGGCTGATTTAACACCGCCGAAAGAAAAAAATTGAGGACACATGGTTAAATGATAAATTTTAAGTGCACCTGGGCATTGCACGGAATCGCGACATATTTGCAGTACCGGCAAAGATGAGCGAATGACTTTAGAAATTTTGAAAGAAAAATTAGAAAAATTATATTTAGAAATTTTCCGGAAACTGCGCGTCACGGTTCCTCGTTGCTTCCCGCGTCCCGCGCGTCCTGGACCCTCACGCCTGACAGGATCTTACAAAAGTGCTGATACGAGTAAATCTGGGACTGATCTGTTCACACGGGAAAGAAGAGCTAAACTTAACTAATATGATGTCATAACATTTCCTCTTCGCTGAGTTGTTGTCTGGCGAGGAAACTGACTCCAGTTTCCTGGCTTGAAATTTGCGCTATTTTCCCAGCACAAGGATGTACGATTAATTTTTAGGTCTAACGTGCAATTTTCGTT
The DNA here is from genome assembly GCF_918797505.1 of Bemisia tabaci. Classification (NCBI taxonomy): domain Eukaryota; kingdom Metazoa; phylum Arthropoda; class Insecta; order Hemiptera; family Aleyrodidae; genus Bemisia; species Bemisia tabaci. The sequence continues at coordinate 36,163,242 of NC_092802.1, read as the reverse complement.
TCGAGGTAAATGAAACAAATTTCTATTCGGAGATCAACGCTACTCTTCTGCTGATGATGGTCGATGAACAACTTTTCGCACAACTCTATTTGCACGTATGTATGCTAAAAGGAACTAAGTGCGTAGGATTGACGTGTTACATAGTTCCTTTTAGCATAAGTACGTACAAACAGACTTCGACTAATGATGACTGATGAATTTCAAGGTGAGTCGTATTCGTCTTCCTTGGGTCGGTATATAACTGTAGGGGTCGCAACCCACACTTAAAGAGGGCAACATTGTAATACATTTAAACAATCAAAACATTTATCTGGAAATCGATAATGGCACGATAAAAATCAGTACTGATTTACATCATCGGCACTATACACTGGGAAAAAACACGTTGGATCTAGAGTCCAGACTCTTAAAACATCGACAAGAAAAAATACTCTTGATTCAATCAGATTTAAGCTTAAATCAAGAACCAAGCCACTAAATTTGAGCGGATTTCCTTTTGATTTAAGCATAGATCTGATTGAGTCGAGAGTATTTTTTCTTGTCAATGTTTTCAAGAGTCTGGACTCTAGATCCAATGTGTTATCTTCCCAGTGTAGTCAACGTTGGAATTAAGTTAAGGTCGCTGAATGAGCTTCATTTTATCGCCTTAATGCAACTATTCGGGCTCCACGGATATCCGTGTTGTATACCGATGAGAGTTAAGGCGTTTTGAACCTTTGAGGTTTTAAAAGTGGTTCCATCGGTTTTTTCTTGAAAATTTCATCTTGAAACACCCCTTAAAATTTAAAATGTTACGAATTAAACATCAAAATTTGCAGTTTAAGTTAAAAATTTCATGTCCGACTTCTCTGATTGACTCAATTCACTGTGTGGCGACTTCGATGTAATTGTGACGGCAAAAAAATTCTAGTCGCAACAACAATTTTGTACACCAACAACGTGGAGAGGTTATTCCCCCTTTCTATCAACTGTAAACAGTACCCACGAGAGCATAAACTTGAAATATTATAATTCAGCGTTTTTTTTACGACGCGGGCAACTGGATGAGGCTCGTGGGATCTCACAAAATCACCCGTAAATAAAAATCAATAGGCTCCGACTGTCAAGGAGAAAGCTCGATGGACGCGCGGCCGCAGAAAAATTCTACCGCGCGTAGAGAACACCGTTGCCGTTTCTACAGTAAATCATCGTATTTTCCATGGAACGAGTCCGTCACACACAGAGTTGCTAAAAGAAATTTCATCGAATGAAATTTCGTGAAGTTTCACAAGAAATTTCATGTAATTTCTTTTTTCCCCATGAAATTTCTCGTTTCCCCATGAAATTTCTCGAAATTTCCTCATGAAATTCCATCCTGTAATCTTTCACGAAATTTCTGAACTCTGGACTCACACACAAGAGATTCGAATGAATAAACAGGAGCACTGGAGGAAAAAACACATTGTATCTAGAGTCCAGACTCTTGAAAACAGTGACAAGAAAAAATACTCTTGATTCAATCGGATTTTTCCTTGAATCAAAACGAAATCCGCTTAATTTAAGAGGCTTGGTTCTTGATTTAAGCTAGATTCTGATTGAATCAAAAAAACTTTTTCTTGTCGATGTTTTTATGAGTCTGGACTCTAGATCCAATGTGTTTTTTTTGCCCCAGTGAATTTCAGAGGTGATTTCGCACCAAAATCAAGACGAGCACGTGAAATAAATCTGAAATTTATTTTTTAACCAGAGCTGCCATTTTATTTTACCCAAAGATTCCGGGGTTTCAGGAATTGATTCCGATCCTTCCAAGTTCCGAGATAAATTCCGATTTATTCAAAAGTTCCGGAGGTATAGTTCCGAAATACGCCTGGATTTAGTTCCACAGGTCGTCGAATTTGAATAAATAATCGGGTGAAACTAACGGAAACCTCCAAAATCCCGATAAATTGCCGGAAAAATTCGACAAGCAGCCCGTTGCGGGCTAATTGTTGAAATTGATAGACAAAGCAACAGACAAAGAAGACAAACTGAAAATAAAGCGATTCCATTGGTGGAAGCGGGTGGCCGCAATGGATAAAGGAGGTAAGCAATAGACTAACTAACGGCAACCTATGAGGGATCCTTTAGTTGGTCCATCATTTTCTCCCTTAGTCTATAAGAACCACTCATTTCAACCAGTAGGATCGCTCCATACTCCTTATGTCTTCTTTGACAATCACTTTGTCTATCCATTTCAACAATCAGCCCGCTGTTGGATACAGCGGAGACATTATTCTTCAAAGTCCTAACAGACTGACTACTGGATTGCATTTTGCAAAAAGGAACCACTAGCATTGCAATGTTGCTAAGATTGTGCAACTTCTTTTGTCTTGGAGGAAAAATCCGATTATCCATTGATAGTTTCTATTTTACTCGCTAAAAACTGTAAATTTAAGACAAAAATTACCATCTAAATTTCATAGTTTTTCACGATGTCCGCAATTTTATTGCAAAAGATGAAGTTGCACAATCTTAGCATCATTGCAATGCTGGTGGTTCCTTTTTGCAAAATGCAATCCTACTGAACTTGACGGACAAAGCGATAGACAAAGAATAGGATCGCTCTATGCTCCTTATGTCTTCTTGTCTATCACTCTGCCGATCATTTCAAGAATCTGTCGGAGATTATAACGGAAAATAGAGTGTTTCGGATGCGAAGAGCAACAGCGGCGGGTCGTTTGCGGCGAAATAGTAGACAAGACAAGGCGGAGGTGCGGCTGGATACTCGCGCTCCACGCGCGGCGCGGCGCGCATAACCTTTACGAAATCGCGTGGGCAGCGCGACTCTGACTCCGGAGCTGCTAATAACACAAATCCACTCCAGATGGCCCGACCGGCGACCCAACCGAGTCTCCAACGGGTCTTGTGAAACTACCGAGTCTCGAAGACTGCGTCTCCGCCAACCCCGGGGTAAAAGGCTCCGTTCGTTAAGATGCTAACGTGATTTCGTCCGGATTTATGCAATCGTTTTGTCCAACGCCGCGAAAACCTGTGTCATGTGAGACTTCCAAGTTAGGAATTGGGATCGTATTCGATAGGGGTTCGATGTATCGTTTGGTTCAAAACAATAGAACATAACCTAGAACAAAATTGATGATTTAAATAGGAAAACCACAGAGTACATAGAGTCGTAATGTAAATGGGAGAGCTGGCGCCATGTTCTGTTCGACGAGTTCCGAGCCCGGTTTGCGTGTCACTTTTTCGAAACATATTCGGTCCAAAATGGCGGTGTGGAATACGTAGTAACTTCATGGTCGGGTCCTCGTGTATCGCGAAACAATCGATTATGTATCGAAAAAGTGACCCGGCGCCGCACTGGAGTCTCGAAATTCGGGACCTGGAAATTGCTTAAAAGTGCGGCACAAACAATCTCACTTACATTACGACTTCGACATTACGACAATTTTCTCGGAAATTGCGTGTGATCCATTGCACTAATTGCATCATTTGCACTTTCGTGCCAAATTCTCCATTAGGCAAGGCGCTGCGCCGGCCGTGCCGATTCGCACATCTTTCAGAAAGGAATGCAAAGCGCCTTCAATACGATGCGTATGCAATTAGGACAAGCGTAGAGCACGAATAGTGGTATCCAGAAATATATGGTAATTTGACGTGGCGCAAAGCCAGGGCGGCGGCGACGCGTAGTTTAGCACCTCCGAGCGAGTGCGATTGAGAACAGCGCGCCTTCAATATTTTGCAATGCAACACGCACAATCGTAGATCACGAATAGTTGCATCCTGCGGTTTATCGCAATTTACCGAAAAAGTGCAACACATGACAACGGCCTTTTTCAGTTTCGAGCAAAGTTATGCGACTGAGGTGATTTGCTTGTATCAAATTACTCATCGATGTCTAAAGTGCAAAAACCACGGTTCTTCAACGCGTTTTTTAAAATCTTCGCTCTTACGTTTGAACAGAAACAAGTCGTCCTAGTGGCTTTACATTTGTGCAGAGTATTTTACGGATAAAGATGAAAAATGAAGGAAGTTTTCGAGAAATTACGTTGAGTGGTTTTTGGAGGAAAAAATGAACGTTGCAAACGAAGATACGTGCTTTCATACTTAGACTATCACTATCTTTGCCGTAGCAGTGTAATTGTACAAGTTAGTGTGCAAGTGTGCAAAGTGTACAAGTAGTTTACAGAAGTTTGGAATTAATTTTAGACTTTCCAGGTGAGCTCATTGTGATTTTTAAGCCATTTTTCACCATAGGCAGCTCTATATTTTACCTGTGCCAACTCACACAACAAACTAATTGCAGGCGAAATGAAAAGGAACTTTGATTCTGATATTGGGTGTTTCTGTTTTGTATGAGCTTTTAATCGAATCACCCGCAACACGAAACTTCTTCCTACTTTTATACTAATCTTAAGAACGCTAGATTTTAGTCAGTTTATTGTCTTTAAGTGCGAGAAAGCCTGCTTCTAGCCGATGAGAGCCCTCTAATTCCACTAATTCCAGGTTATTTGACCCGTCGCATTTTTGTATTTGGCTTCGCCCTCATTTGATAAAGTAAGCAAGAGAGCTCCCTGGAGCAGTAATAGTGGTATTCAAGAGACAAAAAAGTTAACGCACAGAGGAGAGATAAACATATTGTAACAAAGGTAGCCCTTAGGTGTGACATCTTGATACCACTATTTTGACCAGAGCAAGCGTGTTTTTGCCCGCTCTCCTGTTATGTTGCATTTAGGGATATCAATTAGCGTAACAAAAGTTTCGATTTCGAACCGTCAGCTGATTTCGTGACCATCATACACTACTCAACAGGGCTTAAAATCAACCATCTCACTACAGATTTTCTCATCAAGATTTCACGTAGAATAAAACTGAAAAAATTCTAAAATTTCAATCTTTTTTAATTTAACCCATATGTGAGACATTAGCCAGTGAGTAAGTGACTGAGAAGCCGGCTGGAGGGCCAAATTCTGTCCTTAATAAACTAATTTTTCTCATGAAAAATGAATAAAGATATTTTTCAAAACTTTCAGCACAGATTCTTCGTTTTTTAAACCACTTCTTTTAAAAATCACTAATTTTGGGGAGGAACTATAAGGTAAATAGAGTCAGTGACTTCTGTAGTTTTTCTCACCCCTCTCTAAATACTTACATGGATAAAATCAGGGCTGAGAAAGCTGTAACATTTAAATCTACACTCAAGGGATATTTTAACTATATAAGAATACATTTCTTCATGATTACTATCCACAATACGCCTTAGGATCTTACGGATGAGAGAATCAAACGTCATCACTGTGTTTCTCCCGGAAAAGCGCGTTCAATTTTGAAAAATCATTTAGTAGCTTTATGCAAATTACTCTAAATTTTAATAACCGAGCAAAGTAATAAACTATAGTGTTGAGCTTTTTATGAACCATGTCTTGAGACTATTTTAACTCAAAAAATGAATGACTAATTCATCGATCTTATCAAACCTGTCACTGAATGTATGGCTTCACCTAAGATTTTCCTCAGTTCTGCATAAATTTTTCATTTTAGAAGGACAATCTTTTTTACTCCGAAAAAATCGAAGGGGATAATGAAAGGGTTTCTTTAATTTTTGAACGAAAAATTGGACCGAGTTCATCAGAAAGGAACCAACCCACATTCAGTTGAAACTGAGAGAAAGAGGTTTGAAGTTTTATTCCTGCATAAGGCGCAATGTAGAAATTAAACTTGAACCCCTCTTTTCACCGAAAAACATGTCTTCCGACTTTCAGTTTTTGGCAGGAGTATATATACGGTTAATGGAACTCAAAAATGCTCTTAACTCAATTATTTCGAAAATATGGGTTGGTTCCTTTCTGATAAACTCGGTCCAATTGTGTTCACTTCTGAAGAGAATACTCGACTTTCAAAAGATGATATTATATCTATAAGGAAGGAGATTTTTCTTTAAAGAAAAATGCTTTATACTTCTGGACTCTTATTTTTGTTCTTGTCGAAAAAGACAATGTATTGCAACAGGAAATACTTAATTTTTCATTTTCTAGTGTGATGTGTTTGTAGAATTCTAAGATTAGGTTAAGAATACCTAATTGTAAAAAGACCAACATGTAGGTCTAATCAATTCATTGTATATACTTAACCTGCATTATACTAAATAACTCATGAAAAAAATAATACAAAAAAAATAAATAAAAAAAAATTCCTGGGGAAAACATTTTCCCTAAATCCTAGAATATCCACACAAAAAAATGATATCTCGATCATACCTGAGCATATTCATCGAGGCCTGTGTCCGTAAGGTAATCCAAAGCGTAATCCAAATTCAAGTTTTGTAAGCACGCGGTTTTATAAACATTGCACACATGCCCGGCACGTAAATAATTCGGGATTTCAGCGCGGCACAGAACTCGAAACGACACCAGTCTCGATCACAGAGAGTAAGTGACTGAGGAGTCGAGCCGGTTGGAAGTCCAGACTTGGTCCAGACGCTGCTGGTCGTATCGGAGCAGTGCGTGTAGTTTGGTCTGTGTCCGCAAGGCGCGCTTGGCGTTCATCAGACCTCGACTGCGTTTTTACAACTTTTTCTGCGTTGCCGCCAGTTGCCGCACAATGGGTCGAGGTAATAGATCGTATCGATACATCGGACGGGTGAGATTGTATCGATATCGATTGGTTCAAAACATAAACATAGCCTCAAAAGTCAATTGAGTAATCTGACGGAACGGTTTTTTGGTGATGGATTTTTAATTCGTTTGAGTACTAATTGGCCAAGATAAGTAAAATTGCTACGAAATCTCTCATTTTCAACTTTTCTGACAAATATCTTGAAATTTTGGTTTGAGGTTATGTTCTATTGTTTTGAACCAAACGATACATCGAACCACTATCGAATGCAATCCATAGGAGAAGTCGACCAAAATCTGGAAACTTCAAGATCTTATAACTCCGTTTATACAAAACTTTGAAGTACTAAAAGTGGTTTCATTTGTCTCCTCGTGAAATTTTCTTCTGGTTACACCCCTCAAAGTTTAAAATGTGACGAAATAAACATCAAAATTTGCAGTTTAAGTTAAAAATTTCATGTCCGACCTCTCTAATTGACTCGATCCACTGTGTGCCGCTGTAACCACCGGCGTGTTCTGCCGCGTTACTGAAGAGAGCAGAAAGGCCCAAATTTCGAAATCTGGTTCCTTTTGAAATTTTACCAATCTAATTTAAATTAATTGAATCGGCTGAAATGGCAAAGTTCCTCCTATTCGTAAAAAACGAGAGGTATGAGAAAGCGACGAGTACGGAAAAATTTACATCATTAGAAAAAAAAACAAGCAGTGAACTCCAACACAATGTGTTGATAAGGCGCGTCATTAACTCGCACATATCAACCCCTTTAGTTTTCATTTACAGAGATTTCAAAATAGGCAAGTAGCACAACAAGAGAATTCATACGATCCAACACTGAGAGGTCAACGACGCACTTTGACGAGACCGTGTATTGTGAATGTAAAAAGCCATTCGAACGAGTTTAAGTTTTTTGATCTGCCCCAAGCAAAACCTTATCAGATTCTTAAAGAAAAGTGCTACGTAATAATTTAAGCGAAGAAAGAAAAAATTTTGTCGAACTCCTGAAAGATAAAGTCGATTTAAAGGTATTTTGGGGCTAAAATACCCAAATCACCGGCATTATAAATCCCGTTATATTATTGAAAAGAAATTGACTCGATATAAATGCAATTGCATTAGATATGTCTTGATTTTGTTATTTTAAACGTATTTCCATGCAAAGAAGTTCAACCATGTCCATGCTTTATTCATTCATGAATTGAAAGTAAGCAATCTACATCCCGAAAATCTACCGATTTGCCGTAAAAAATTGCAGAAACTTGATATACCAAGTCGATGCACCCACTCGTTGAATTTACCAACCAATTTCGTGAGTGCAAATATGTAAAAATCAATATGCTATAGTCATTTTGGGTGCATTTACTTTTCATGAAACAATAATAATTTCAATCCCGAAAAACCATCAATTTTCCGTATAAAATCGAAAAAATCGAAATGTGTCGACTCCCTGACGTGAACATTGGATTCTACGTGTAAAAATACTCACGTATCGATATGCATATCAGAAAACCAGAACCAGAACAGAAACCATGTGTGGACACAGTTAGCAGTCCGCGGCAACATCCATTCAACAGAATAATGGTAAAAATTAGATAGGATTTTAGCCGCTTTGCCCGCCTCTCCTCGTTATTTACAAACCGTTCCTATACTCATCTCAAAATTTTTCTCAGAGCTTTGTGTTATTATCAGCTTCCATTTAAATCCCGGTTCGATGACCGAATCGGCTGCCCAAAAAGCAAGCCATTTTTGAAAGGTTCTATGAGAAATTCGTGATATTATCGGCTCTCAGGAAATCACCCCATGGCTATAATTGGTGGTATAAATGTTTGAGTGCTTAAAATAATCGTATTCAAGAAACTAAGGCATTAAACTATGGAGTCAGTTTCTTTTTAATAATATAACGGGATTTACTCCCGGTGATTTAGCTATTATAGCCCCAGAATACTTTTAAAGCGCCTTTACTTTCCAGAATCTTGACGGAATTTTTTTTTAGCTTAAACGACTTAAGAGACACTGTAGTTAAAAAATATAAAGAATTTTCGATTTTGACAAAAAAAAAATGTTCGTTCAGGCACACCGTGTATTGTATGGAGTACTGCTGCTATTCAAACCTTATCTTCAGGTCAAAATTCTTACAAGGAAGCCCCTTGCAAGAGGCGAATTTTTTGTAATTTCTCCCAATTTTTTCTCCGTTATATAATTGAATTGCTTGTCAAATTCTGAGGTCAATTATATTTAATTGTAATTTATACATTTCTTTTTTTCCCTTCATTTTATTTTTTGTCTGGAGAAGTTTCGTTGATTTCTTCGGATTTCGAATACTGTAACTTCTCTTCTATTCGGCCGATTTTTATGAATGAGACCTCTTTTAATTCGTCTTTTAACGGAGAGTAAGGAAAAAATTGCTAAGTACACGCGAAACAATTTTTTTTGAAAATTGGACGAATCCTAGCGTGACGGTGAAATGGTTAATCAAGCGTAAAATCAAGGGTGAGGGTCCGGGTCGGGTCGCTCGGGAGGACAAAAGACACTGCCTCGGTGTCGGGACAGAGGTCCAGTGTGCGGGGAGGAGAAGGGTAAGTGGTTTTCCGTAAAAGCAAACTGATTTCTGTATGTGTTATGGTTAGCACATGGTCTAATGAGTTTTGAGGCTCATCACAGATTGCACTTACGTCTATCCTGGGTGGCCTTCGCTATCAGAGGAAAGGTACCAACTTTTGAAAAGCCTAACAGTGGTGTGGAGATCTGTCAAAGCAACGTTATGAACGAAACGGAGGAGTAAAATTCTCATTCCTAGAGTGCCGGCCTGGTCAGCCATCCTCGAATCAGTTCGCTTGTTTCTGCTTATATATGCATATTTTAAATCAGCGCGTCGCATTCTAAGGTTTTTTTTAAAAAAACCAAGTAACGTAGACTCTTGGTATTCACTGCACATAAACTAGAGGGCCCCAGAATGAGAAACAACTTTAAATCATAATTATTGACGGATAAATAAACTTTTTACACGCTTTGGAAAATCTCAGAAGTTCGCGGTAGTCACTTTTCGGTAAGGAACTAAGGGACTCGGTTATTGTATCGAGCAGGGGTTCGAAACGATCGCAAAGGCGGTATACTACGTATACGCGCCAAAAAAAAAAAAAAAAAAAAAAAAAAAAAAAAAAAAACAGAAGTATGAGCCCTCATAATTCCGCGAGAGATTTAAATTTACTGCTGTCTTGATTCAAATGATACCCTTTTCTGCCAATTTCTTTTTGATATTGGTGTGAAAAATTGAAGTGATGATAAAAGAACTTC